>NW_018408623.1:1485310-1497756 GCF_002113885.1 Mizuhopecten yessoensis | reverse complement strand
CCCAGTCTCAACAGAATATATCCTCCTCTCTCAAGGTTTTAGCCCCAGTCTCAACAGAATATATCCTCCTCTCTCAAGATTATAGCCCCAGTCTCAACAGAATATATCCTGCTCTCTCAAGGTTATAGCCCCAGTCTCAACAGAATATATCCTCCTCTCTCAAGGTTATAGCCCAGTCTCAACAGAATATATCCTCCTCTCTCAAGGTTATAGCCCCAGTCTCAACAGAATATATCCTCTCTCTCTCTCCCTACAACATATCCTTCATGTCCCTTCATTTTATCCTCCCTGTTCCCAAAACATATCCTCCTTTCCCAAGAATATATTCCCCTCCCTAGAGTATATCCCCATTTTTCGACTATATCCCCTCTCTTCAAAAAAACCCCTATATACTTCATTCCCAAAAAGATATCCCCTCTTCCCCAATATATATCCCCCTGTCCCCAAAACAAGTGTGATATCCCAGGAACGTACCCTCCCCAGAACTTATTTTCCTCTTGACAGGATCTACTCATCCCAGGAATAAATTGTTCTTTCAAGAACATGCCCTTCCCTCTTCTATAGCATACCCCCTCCCCAAAGAATATTTCCCTTTCTTCCTAGGACAATTACCTCCTTCCCAGAATATATACCCCTCTCCCCATAATATTTTCTCTATCCATGTTAAGTTCATGTCAAAAACATGGAACTAGGTGCTGTCTTGCCCAGAATTCTCTTAACTCCTTTTCCCTAACTATTTGTTCTTGCCCCCTTCCCTGAGTATTTTTTTTCTAATCCAGTTCCTTTAATGATATCTCTAACTCATCACTGAGTAATGAATATTTGCTCTAATCCACTTCCCATGAAGACCATGTTCTTGCCATATATCTTCACACTTCTTGACCATAAAAACAGTGATGGTCATATCTCTCTCTCCAAAACATTTACCCCTAACTTTAAAATCTTATGTTGCCGTGTGCCCTTTCTCCCCCTATAATACATAATTACATTGTAATCCAAAAGTAAATGAATTTTAATCTAACCAAACCTTAAAATATATAACCTGTCTGTAACTGAATACAGCAGTTATCTGATAGTGTCTACACTTTACCATACTTAATGCTGTAAATATATGTATGAAGACCATTAAAAATAGTCATAATACTAAATCAGTTTCTTCTCATCCCCTCCACCCCTCCTCTTGCTAACAACCCCCCACCCCCACTTCTATACCCCTTCCATTATAACCCCCACCCCATTCACCCCTTCAATACAAGTTGGACAATGCTTCGTTAAAAGGCCTGACTAGATAATCAATACCCTTTATTTTTGTAATTATGTGCATACCCATCTGAGATCATTTTCTTTGCTTAATTTTTTTCCCAAACTTTTTTAATTTTCATTGTATCGTTGACAATTTGTCTTTCATGATTAGCTTCAACATTCATGCAAACAAATTTCACAACTTCAACCCCAGTTTTTATGTAATTTTAATTAACCTACTATCGATTTCACTTATTTTTTGTAACATGATATTTTTCCAAAAACAATATTTTGATTATTTTTAGTAAAACCATGATAATGGGGTTATCAGGGTAGTGCTTTTCCCCCACGTGTTTGTCTATGTACAACATACAACAAATATTAGCTTTGTATACATTGCACTGAAGATTTTTCTGATTTAAAAAAGAAAAGCTAGAGTTGACGAAAACAATATTTTTAAAAGTGTCACAAACAAACAAATATGAGTTTCTTTTCCTTAATTTAAAACACTACAGACATACGGAAAAAGTCTGTTTAAAAATCCTATTTTCAAATTTCATGACCTTCAACTCATACATGGTCTGTCTCTACTCTGTTATAACACAATACAGGATTAACTCCTTAAAATCATATTTAAAAAAAGATTTATCAAAAACGTTTATAACCATGACCTTGATTAAAACAGTTTGTGATAAGGTATTTAGGATGTTAACAACATATTGAAAATCAAGATACAATACCAAATCATTTTTAACACGAACATCAAAAATATTCTGAAATGTCATCTGAAGCCAGTAAGTCTTCAACAGTATGTATGACACAGTTATCTCCCTTGGTGCCCTACATCTGGCAATTCTGGTGATGTTCAGACATACTTTGTTTGCGACGTCCTCATGCCGTTATATATATTATATCACAAACTTCCTCACACACTAGCATTAATTTACAAACTTTGTCACAACCATCTGTCATTTTACAACATACAAACAATGATTTAATAACACATGCTAGTGTGACTTCTCTCCAACTTGTACAGGGATTGAGCTTTTGGTAGGGCGATATTCATCAGAAGTGTTATTTGCCAAAATCAGCATAACAGATTTCAAAGAGGGAAAAAAATACTGCCTTACTAGAAATCTGTCTTATCCGGCTATTAAGTATAACCCGGGGACACGCCCTGGTACAGCCATGCGGGCGTGGTCAGTGGCTGTACCGGTACAGCCATGCAGGCATGGTCAGTGGCTGGATGGGTGTGCTCATGCATTATATACCTAACAATATTCATACACCATGCATGTGTTCTGTACATACCATTAACCCAATGTTTTCCAAACAGAAAATACCTTTTTTATAGAAATCTTTTCAACAAGCTAGGAATTTCTAACATTTTATCCAGAGATTATGGAGATATTCTGATCATTCAGATTAACTGTCAGTTTGTGAAGGTTATATATAGAGATTCAGTATGAAATAGACACACATAACATGTAGGTTACCAACTTGTTACACTTGACTATTATATATCTTAATAACATTCTCATACTATTTCCAAATCACTTTACAAACTTTCTCACACTGTCCTTTCCTTTTCTTTTAAAAATCCTTCCCTCAAACACAAATTTCTCAAAATCACTGGTCACAAATATTTCTCTCATGGCCTCCCATTGTAAGCATACTCACACCCTCCTATCAAATACAAACTTACTCCCTCCAGTAAAATACAACCATACTCACACCCTCCTATCAAATACAACCATACTCACACCTTCCTGTCAAATACAAACTTACTCCCTTCAGTAAAATACAAACATACTCACACCCTCCTGTCAATTACAAACATACTCCCTCCAGTAAAATACACCCATCCTCACACCCTCCTATCAAATACAACCATACTCACACCTTCCTGTCAAATACAAACTTACTCCCTTCAGTAAAATACAACCATACTCACCCCCTCCTGTCAATTACAAACATACTCCCTCCAGTAAAATACACCCATCCTCACACCCTCCTATCAAATACAACCATACTCACACCTTCCTGTCAAATACAAACTTACTCCCTTCAGTAAAATACAACCATACTCACACCCTCCTGTCAATTACAAACATACTCCCTCCAGTAAAATACAACCATACTCACACCCTCCTATCAAATACAACCATACTCGCACCCTCCTGTCAAAAACAACCATACTCACAGCCTCCTATCAAATACAAACCAATCCCTCCAGTAAAATCCAACCATACTCACACTCTCCTATCAAATACAACCAAACTCACCCCCTCCTATCAAATCCAAACCACTCCCTCCAGTAAAATCCAACCATACTCACACTCTCCTATCAAATACAAACTAACTCCCTTCAGTAAAATAAAACCATACTCACACCTTCCTATCAAATACAACCCACCCCCTCCAGTAAAATAAAACCATACTCACACCTTCCTATCAAATACAAACTACTCCCTCCAGTAAAATCCAACCATACTCACACCTTCCTGTCAAATACAACCATACTCACATCCTCCTATCAAATACAACCAAACTCACCCCCTCCTATCAAATCCAAACCACTCCCTCCAGTAAAATCCAACCATACTCACACCCCCCTATCAAATACAAAGTTACTCCCTTCAGTACAATACAACCATACTCACTTCCTCCTATCAAATACCAACTTACTCCCTCCAGTACAATACAACCATCCTCACACCCTCCTGCCAAATACAAACTTACTCCCTTCAGAAAAATACAACCATACTCACTTCCTCCTATCAAATACCAACTTACTCCCTCCAGTACAATACAACCATACTCGCACCCTCCTGTCAAAAACAACCATACTCACAGCCTCCTATCAAATACAAACCAATCCCTCCAGTAAAATCCAACCATACTCACACCCACCTGTCAATTACAAACATACTCCCTTCAGTAAAATAGAACCATACTCACACCTTCCTGTCAAATACAACCTTACTCCCTTCAGTACAATACAACCATACTCACACCTTCCTATCAAATACAAAGTTACTCCCTTCAGTAAAATACAAACATACTCACACCCTCCAGTCAAATACAACCATACTCACACCCTCCTGTCAATTACAAGCTAAACACTCCTTCTTTTTAAACGTATTTTCTCCTAACTGTCTACTAGGTTATATATTTAGCCATCATAATGCTTTGTAAACTGTAATAATCACACTTGCAGAAAAAAACCTGCTTCAAAAAAAACCTACGACAGAATTGCAAATAAACCATATACACTACAAAAACAGAACTAATTTATTACAAAGTTTGATTGAAACATTGTCTGTGAACTAAACACACACACGCACAGTAGTAAAGTTTACCACAGATTGACTTCAATTGATATTACAATGAGTGAGCAGCGTGATACAGAGATAAACACGGACTAGTAACACTAAAATACAGTTGTTAATGAAACAATACAAATGAATACGATGTTATTTGATCAGACATCACTGAGAATTGGTCACAGTTCATGCCTAACAGTGCATCAAGTATGCCTTTGATATTTTTATTTGTTAATGGAATATTTTAACTAAGGTACAAATAAATATATCAATTAAATTGCTTCAATACATCTATTTGTAACAACACTGTCAGAGTCATCTACACAGCAACATACGTACACACCATGTGTGTGCTACACTTACAATCCACATGCTTGTATCATACTTCGATGGATAGTCATCAATATTGTCTCAGTTTTCCCATGTTAATTGTACCCAGATAAAGCAATATATTAATTTGATATTTCTATTGTACGATGTAATCTCATGTAACACATACATACTTGTATTAAAGTACCCTATACACATATGTTCAAGCACGTTTTATATCGCAAACATTCACTCTACCTGCTATATCGGACACACTTAAACTGTATAAATGCATCATGGTCAAATAGCATTGTTCTTACAAAGATGAGAACATTGCAATTCAGATATGTTTCAGAGCTATGATCCTGCTTGTCACAATGTGTCTGTATAGTCAGTGAGAATAAGCAGACATAACAACCATGGACACTCCATCAAAGAGACCAGCTCCATAACCTGTTGAGGAGTTACCTCCCTTGTTGAGGACAAAAATAGTGTAGGCCCGAAGAGTAACAGCCGAGTTTGAGAAGTTCACCCTCACTTAGGGAGAGATGCATTGTAGTCCTGGAGAGTAACAGCCGAGTTTGAGAAGTTCACCCTCACTTAGGGAGAGATGCATTGTAGTCCTGGAGAGTAACAGCAGAGATTGAGAAGTTCAACCTTACATGGGCCGAGACTAAAATGAAGCACGTACAGGACAGATCAAACAAAAGATTGTTGCAGCTACATGTATATCTTTTTGTCTCAGTGGTGATGAAGAGGATAATTAAGTAAGAAACCCCTCTTCCTGGAGCTGGTTCATCAAACAAAATGTGACAAATAGATGCTAAATGTATGGGCTAGTTTTATATCCGATAAAATTCTTTGAAATCATTAAAACAGCTGCAGTATTTAAGTATTCTCAAAATGTCTGATAATAATTCTGAAAGTAGCTTTGTAAATCTACTGAAAATGTGATATCTTTGATTAATACACGGAAAGGTAAAATTGTAAATATAAATTTGTCCTTCAATAACTGGCTGGTACATATAAAGTAATAAACCATGCCCATGCCAATGTATGCACACTCAGACACACTCGGACACATTCACTCGTGGTTTGTACTTAGGAGGGAATTGTTCATAGACTAATGCTATCGAAATGATTCAATGACACAGAGGACTGACAAATGATGGGACAAATGATACGTCTACTGGTGGTGATATAATAATGACACAGGGGACTGACAAATGATGGGACAAATGATACGTCTACTGGTGGTGATATAATAATGACACAGGGGACTGACAAATGATGGGACAAATGATACGTCTACTGGTGGTGATATAATAATGACACAGGGGACTGACAAATGATGGGACAAATGATACGTCTACTGGTGGTGATATAATAATGACACAGGGGACTGACAAATGATGGGACAAATGATACGTCTACTGGTGGTGATATAATAATGACACAGGGGACTGAAAAATGATGGGACAAATGATACGTCTACTGGTGGTGATATAATAATGACACAGGGGACTGACAAATGATACGTCTACTGGTGGTGATATAATAATGACACAGAGGACTGACAAATGATACGTCTACTGGTGGTGATATAATAATGACACAGGGGACTGACAAATGATACGTATACTGGTGGTAATATAATAATGACACAGAGGACTGACAAATGATACGTGTACTGGTGGTGATATAACAATGACACAGAGGACTGACAAATGATACGCGTACTGGTGGTGATATAATAATGACTCAGAGGACTGACAAATGATACGTCTACTGTTGGTGATATAATAATGACACAGAGGACGGACAAATGATACGTGTACTGGTGGTGATATAATACTGACACAGAGGACTGACAAATGATACGTTTACTGGTGGTAATATAATAATGACATAGAGGACTGACAAATGATACGTGTACTGGTGGTGATCTAATAATGACACAGAGGACTGACAAATGATCCGTGTACTGGTGGTGATATAATAATGACTCAGAGGACTGACAAATGATACGTCTACTGCTGGTGATATAATAATGACACAGAGGACGGACAAATGATACGTGTACTGGTGGTGATAAAATAATGACACAGAGGACTGACAAACGATACGTCTACTGGTGCTGATATAATAATGACACAGGGGACTGTCAAATGATACGTATACTGGTGGTAATATAATAATGGCACAGAGGACTGACAAATGATACGTGTACTGGTGGTAATATAATAATGACACAGAGGACGGACAAATGATACGTGTACTGGTGGTGATATAACAATGACACAGAGGACTGACAAATGATACGCGTACTGGTGGTGATATAATAATGACTCAGAGGACTGACAAATGATACGTGTGCTGGTGGTGATGTAATAATGACACAGTGGTCTGACAAATGATACGTATACTGGTGGTAATATAATAATGGCACAGAGGACTGACAAATGATACGTTTACTGGTGGTAATATAATAATGACATAGAGGACTGACAAATGATACGTGTACTGGGGGTGATATAATAATGACACAGGGGACTGTCAAATGATACGTATACTGGTGGTAATATAATAATGGCACAGAGGACTGACAAATGATACGTCTACTGCTGGTGATATAATAATGACACAGAGGCCTGACAAATGATACGTCTACTCGTGGTGATATAATAATGACACAGAGGCCTGACAAATGATACGTCTACTCGTGGTGATATAATAATGACACAGAGGCCTGACAAATGATACGTCTACTGGTGGGGATATAATAATGACACAGGGGACTGACAAATGATACGTATACTGGTGGTAATATAATAATGACATAGAGGACTGACAAATGATACGTGTACTGGTGGGGATATAATAATGACACAGGGGACTGTCAAATGATACGTATACTGGTGGTAATATAATAATGACACAGAGGACTCACAAATGCTACGTGTACTGGTGGTGATATAATAATGACACAGAGGACAGACAGCAGAGTCAAAAAGACCAACATCCATACAATATTAAAGAGCTAATGCAGTAATAGTGTTACTTAAAGATCAAAGAGTTGCCCCCCTTTTAGTGAAAGCAGTCGACCCAGAAGGATGGCACATTTTCCATTAAAAACACTGCATTAACTCAGGGAATTTTAACCCTTTACTTGTGTGCTATTGATCACCTACTGTATGTTTGAAGCTACCTGTGTGAAGTAACACTGTGTCAGTAACCTGTGTGAAGTAACACTGTGTCAGTAACCTGTGTGAAGTAACACTGTGTCAGTAACCTGTGTGAAGTAACACTGTGTCAGTAACCTGTGTGAAGTAACACTGTGTCAGTAACCTGTGTGAAGTAACACTGTGTCAGTAACCTGTGTGAAGTAACACTGTGTCAGTAACCTGTGTGAAGTACGTAACACTGTGTCAGTAACCTGATACAAACGATTCTTTTATATCATGATACTTCCAGCTACGGAAGCAATAGACCAAATTATGGATGGAGAAATATCTACGAATAATACAGAGAATCTCAAACTTTATATGCACATCTAATTAAAAATGACCAAATTTAGAGACTATTTCATTGATAAGATACATACTGCATCAGATGGACAGGTTGTCCTATCGTCCGACTTTTGAGGACAATGAAGTGTAAAAAAAGTGACTGTAATGTATAAGAGCATGCGTGAATACATTATCCTCCATGATATGGCGCTGTTGTCATGTTAGGCTCAATACTCTGACACTAGGAGGGAAGATTCTGTTCTGTGTTGGAGTTATCAAACACAAAATTCTACACAAAATGATGGACCCCATGTAATAATGAACATGGATTCTTGATGGGAAAATACTGTCAAAAATCTCTCCAAACATTCATCTATCCATCGATTGTCCAGCCAATGAGTATACACATATAAAACATATTTTCTATCCTTAGTGATGCCCAGCCGATTATGGATCAGTGTCACCCTTTTTTAGGTCGTAATTAGCACTAAGGTAACATTGATTACATAAAGTATTTTCTACAGGCTTGGAAAAAAGACATTGATAGCGATATACAGGTAAAATCTTATAAAATTTACAAGGCAATACACAATATCCCTTTCTGTAGAGGAAACACTGAAATAGTGTGGTAAGCCCAGGGCTAATGTAAAATACATAACGATTTTAATGTTATATTTAAGAGTTAAATTGAGATGTATTTGATAGCTACAAGGATCCAGGTCTGGTACTAACATTGAGCTGAGCTACACAGGAAGCTTAACAAGGATACCCTGATCTAAACAAGATCTGATTCCCAACATACACATATAAAATCATTTACCACTGTCACCGACAACGTACAGATATTGTAAAACTTTACCGGTCACATGGCAGAGAAGTAGGATCACACAAATAATAAATAATTACGGCTGTTACCGTCTCTGCTGGGGGTAATGAACACATTCTCGGCAATACAAAGTCAATAAGCAGTAGTATGTATATTCCAGTAGCACCTGTATATGGAATACTGCAGAGACAAGCGATATTGACTAGTGTCTGAGAAACTACAGCTTTACTTCATAAAATACCATCCACATCTGTATATACTGATGTCAAATAGAACCATTCTCCGTCAGTATATACTGAAATGAAATAGTAGCATCCTGTGAATATATAAACTGAGGAGCTAGGAAGCAGTACTTAACACTCCAATATGTTCACCATATATCAATTACATACCAAAAGCATTTTTAATGATAAAAAACACCAGCAATGTGGCGATCATGAAGAATCATACATAAAGCATTGATTTATCATCATTTTTAATATCCATAAAAAGATATTTTTTGCTTTTCGAGCATCTACCATTCCACAAAAAAAAAAAAAGTCTGATGAGTTTTGAGTATTTACACTAGCTCTCAGCTACCAAACTCCCCATTCCGTCTTCTACCCCTTCTGCTGAAGTGGACTCGCTTTACAGAGTTGGGTCCATCATAGCAGAATATAGGGTGGTCAGATTAATCAGGGTCTATACCATACTTAATGGTACAATATGTAATCTTTGGCAAGTCCAAGTAACCCTTCAGTGTCGTGACACCTAAACACAAACATAATTCTATGTGTTTGGGTTGTCTCCCTTCACACCAATCAAAAACTACATAAATAAAATACACATCAACATTTTTAAGATATCATTAATTATAACAGCGACTTCTCAAATTGATAAAAGGTAAACCTGATGGTATTGTAGCTATGCCAACCATTGCCATGCTGACTGTGTCACATTAACATCAGTTAGCCCTCAGCCAGTCAGGTTTGGACTGTAGGAACAGTTACACTACAAATATCACAAAAATATAGCTGTCAGTAAAACATTTCATAATCACATTATGACTTATCAATGTCAATAAAAAGTTCAAAATAATGCAAATTTAAAGAAAGTTAATTTGCAACCCCTAATTTGGCCCCTATACTCCAGTAGATGAGTTGTCCTATTAGCTATCAGCAGCACTTTGTCATTGCAAACATAGCACCACATTTCCCATCAAGACTTGTTGTTGCTAGGCAACATCTGCACCAGGTACTTTTCAGGGGAGACAACCATGAAATCATAAAAATCAATGTCATGGTCTGGATCCAGATAACTCTTTGAGACTGCTGAGGTATCCCTCATGTAGTATGTTGAGAAAGTTGGGGTCATTCTGTAAGCAAGAAAAATGTCATTTACTAATTATTTCTTCCTATATTTTTGTTCTACATGAAAATGTGGCAGATATTGTGTTTATGCATGAAATAATAACAATTCATGCTGCTGAGATTGAGCAAGTAAACCATAGAATTTTTAAAAACAATATTAATTGGGATATTTACCATATTGGCAGAGATTAGCGATAGAAAGTGGTTAATGTTTGACTGTATTTTTTGGTGAGCGTCACTAAAGATGACACATAAGTGGTATTTTTAGATACAAATAACACTTTCGTTACTTTGGTGTTTTGTATAGCACTTTAAATTCGCGGGGTCAATATTTCGCGGTTTCGAATTCAGTACATATTTGCAGGGTTTAAATTTCGCTGTGCACCCAAATCACATGTGAACGTCGAAATACAGGTAAATCGTTTGAAAACACTGATCCAGAGCGTCGTCATCCTCCAGCGACTTCACTCGGAAGAAAATCAAATGAGTATGTACCTTTGTAGGAGTAAACTGTAATCAAATTAATCACCTATTGTGTACGCATAAATATGCTGCTTTGGCCACTTATATGTAAGTGTTGTTTTTACATGGACTGCCAAGTTGTCCGATGATAATCTGATTCGAGTTCATTTAACCTTGCATAACAGCGTTGGGTTATAAGTATTTTCAACATGTTGTGATAAGGTCCCTAAAAATGGTTAACACTTTCGATAATTTCACTGGTGTTTAGAATTCGCGGATATTAGTCAAAGCGCGACTATAGCGAAATTAAAACCCCAGCAAAATATAACCACTATACAGTATATAATTAAAATATGTGTTGAATCACTCATAAGACTCCAAATAATTAAATAAAAGCATTATAGATACCATGAATACAGTGAATACTTGATCTAAATTATCCTCTGCATGGGGGCATCCATTTTTGTCGAAAGCCTGTAGTTTTCACGCATTGTGTGAAATGCAAAGTCAACCACATGTAAGACTATGATTTATGATTACGGAATGCTTCAAGATTTATTATGGATTTTGCAAACCCTTTCAAGATCTGCGATAGCTATCAATTTTAACATCTCTAAAACAAAATTCTGGAACCTTTCGACATGTAAGTAATGCATACATCAAAAAAAAAGTAAGTGATTGCATTATAAATGTGCATACAATTTAGTCAATGTTAGTCAACGTTCACAAAACCTGCAGATAGAAAACCACCCAAACCTATATAGTCCCATATTAAAATATTCATGGGGTTATAAACACATTAAAATGTTCATGGGGTTATAAACAAATTAAAATATTCATGGAATTATAAACACATTAACATATTCATGGCATTATAAATACATTAGTCAAAGTTAGATGGTTTTAAATCTTAATAAAAATTTGAAATATGTATTGAATAACCTTCACTCAATATCTGAGAGAAAAAAATATCAGCTTTCCTGACAAACTTAAAATAATACAAAATCAAATTTTACCTTGAGGAGATACAGCATGGCCTGATGGAGCTGTTCCTTAGTCAGGGCCGCCACAGTGATAGACTCAGAGCTACTAGAGCCCGCACTACGATCTAGTAGATTACTTTCATCTGAAGCTGGAACCAAGAACAGAGGCTATAAACATGGTCAGGTCAGAATATGGACAGTTGGGAGGCCAGAAGGTGGACATGATAGAAGGTAGAACATAAAACAAAGTAGAAGGACATAGCACAGAGGGTAGAGACATTATACAGTGTAGGACATAGCACAGAGGGTAGAGACATTGTGTAGTGTAGGACATAACACAGAGTATAGAGACATTATGTAGTGTAGGACATAGCACAGAGGGTAGAGACATTATGTAGTGTAGGACATAGCACAGAGGGTAGAGACATTATGTAGTGTAG
>NW_018408623.1:1451971-1481029 GCF_002113885.1 Mizuhopecten yessoensis | reverse complement strand
ACAGAGGGTAGAGACATTATGCAGTGTAGAAGGACATAACACAGAGGGTAGAGGCATTATGCAGTGTAGAAGGACATAACACAGAGGGTAGCGACATTATGTAGCGTAGAAGGACATAACACAGAGGCCAGAGACATTTTGCAGTGTAGAAGGATATAACAAAGATGGAAGAGACATTATGCAGTGTAGAAGGACATAACACAGAGGGTAGAGGCATTATTCAGTGTAGAAGGACATAACACAGAGGGAAGCGACATTATGTAGCGTAGAAGGACATAACACAGCGGGAAGCGGCATTATGCAGAGTAGAAGGACATAACAAAGAGGGTAGAGAAATTATGTAGTGTAGAAGGACATAGCACAGAGGGTAGAGACATTCTGCAGTGTAGAAGGACATACCACAGAGGGTAGAGGCATTATGCAGTGGAGAAGGACATAACACAGAGGGTAGAGACATTATGCAGAGTAGAAGGACATAACAAAGATGAAAGAGACATTATGCAGTGTAGAAGGACATAACAAAGATGGCTGAGACATTATGCAGTGTAGAAGGACATAACAAAGAGTATAGAGACATTATGCAGAGTAGAAGGACATAACAAAGAGGGTAGAGACATTGTGCAGTGTAGAAGGACATAACAAAAAGGGTAGAGAAATTATGCAGAGTAGAAAGACATAACAAAGAGGGTAGAGACATAATGCAGAGTAGAAGGACATAACAAAGAGGGTAGAGACATTGTGCAGTGTAGAAGGACATAACAAAGAGGGTAGAGACATTAAGCAGAGTAGAAGGACATAACAAAGAGGGTTGTAGTGTAGAAGGACATAACACAGAGGGTAGAGACATTATGCAGTGTAGAAGGACATAACAAAGAGTATGGAGACATTATGCAGAGTAGAAGGACATAACAAATACCCAAAGAGTAGGACATAACACAGAGGGTAGAGGCATTATGTAGTGTAGAAGGACATAACACAGAGGCTAGAGACATTATGTAGTGTAGAAGGACATAACAAAGAGGGTAGAGACATTAAGCAGAGTAGAAGGACATAACAAAGAGGATAGAGACATTATGCAGAGTAGAAGGACATAACACAGAGGGTAGTGACATTATGTAGTGTAGAAGGACATAACAAAGAGGGTAGAGAAATGATGCAGTGTAGAAAGACATAACAAATAGGGTAGAGAAATGATGCAGTGTAGAAGGACATAGCACAGAGGGTAGAGACATTATGTAGTGTAGAAGGACATAACAAAGAGGGTAGAGAAATGATGCAGTGTAGAAGGACATAACAAAGAGGGAAGAGAAATTATGCAGTGTAGAAGGACATAACAAAGAGGGTAGATAAATTATGCAGTGTAGAAGGACATAACAAAGAGGGTAGAGAAATGATGTAGTGTAGAAGGACATAACAAAGAGGGTAGAGACATTATGTAGTGTAGGACATAACACAGAGGGTAGAGACATTATGTAGTGTAGAAGGATATAGCACAGAGGGAAGAGACATTATGTAGTGTAGAAGGATATAGAACAGAGGGTAGAGACATTATGTAGTGTAGACGGACATAGCACAGAGGGTAGAGACATTGTGCAGTGCAGAAGGACATAACAAAGAGGGTAGAGTGTAGAAGGACATAACACAGAGGGTAGAGACATTATGGAGTGTAGAAGGACATAACAACGAGGGTAGAGACATTATGTAGTGTAGTACATAACACAGAGGGTAGAGACATTATGCAGTGTAGATGGACATAACACAGAGGGTAGAGGCATTATGTAGTGTAGAAGGACATAACAAAGAGGGTGGAGAAATGATGTAGTGTAGAAGGACATAACAAAGAGGCTAGAGAAATTATGTAGTGTAGAAGGACATAGCACAAAGGGTAGAGAAATTATGCAGTTTAGAAGGACATAGCACAGAGGGTAGAGACATTATGTAGTGTAGAAGGACATAGCACAAAGGGTAGAGAAATTATGCAGTGTAGAAGGACATAACAAAGACGGTAGAGACATTGTGCAGTGTAGAAGGACATAACAAAGAGGGTAGAGACATTATGCAGAGTAGAAGGACATAACAGTGACTGTGACTGTTTTTGTAGTTTTTGAGTGGCAGTGACTGTTTCTGTGGTTTTTGAGTGACTGTGATTGTTTCTGCAGTTTTTGAGTGGCAGTGACTGTTTCTGTGGTTTTTGAGTGGCAGTGACTGTTTCTGTGGTTTTTAAGTGACAGTGACTGTTTCTGTGGCTTTTGACTGGCTGTGACTGTTTCTGTATTTTTGGATAGGCTGTGACTGTTCCTGTAGTTTTTGAGTGGCAATGACTGTTCCTGTAGTTTTTGAGTGGCTGTAACTGTTTCTGTAGTTTTTGAGTGACTGTGACTGTTTCTGTAGTTTTTGAGTGGCTGTGACTGTTCCTGTATTTTTTGATTGGCTGTGACTGTTCCTGTATTTTTTGATTGGCTGTGACTGTTCCTGTAGTTTTTGAGTGGCTTTTGATTGGCTGACTGTTTATAAGGCTTTTGATTGGCTGTGACTGTTCCTGTAGTTTTTGAGTGGCAATGACTGTTCCTGTAGTTTTTGAGTGGCAATGACTCTTTATGTGGCTTTTGATTGGTTGTGACTGTTCCTGTAGTTTTTGATTGGCTGTGACTGTTCCTGTAGTGCTTGAGTGGCTGTGACTGTTCCTGTAGTTTTTGAATTGCTGTGACTGTTTCAGTAGTTATTGAGTGGCTGTGACTGATTCTGTAGTTTTTGAGTGGCTGTGACTGTTCCTGTAGTTTTTGAGTGGCTGTGACTGTTTCAGTAGTTTTTGATTGGCTGTGACTGTTCCTGTAGTTTTTGACTGGCTGTGACTGTTTCAGTAGTTTTTGAGTGGCTGTGACTGTTCCTGTAGTTTTGAGTGGCTGTGACTGTTCCTGTAGTTTTTGAGTGGCTGTGACTGTGTTGGTAGATGCTGTAAGAACTCAAGATTAACCCCATCAATCACAAAACCATAGCAAACGAAGCCCATTACAATCACTTTGTAACATGAACTGATCTAACACTACTTTGACATGTTAGCCATTGCTCTAGCATCACAGCAGCATGATTACATACTCTTATAGCCTAATATACCATTATGTATCTGTATTGGCAGAGACCCAGATATATCACTGTCTAAAGTTGACATCATCCGAGTCCTTCCTAATCTAAAATTCCTGTAACGTTCACCGTGAACACATTCAATTATTTTGCTGCATTGAAATAACATGTATTTAGATATACATGTATACACTTTATTAATTCCTCCAGATATATACCTGAGGTTGTGTTGAGAGTTGCCATGGGAACAGGTGATGCCTTGGTTCCAGGGAGGGGTACTCTAGCAAACGCCATAGGGGTGAGGAGGACATCTGACCCTTGGGGTAGGGCAGCACTGGCTGACCCCTGCAATTAAATAATTCAATCACGAAATCAAAGATCAATAAATCATAGCGGTTAAGTAGCACAGTAACCATAGGGAAAACCACAGTGCAGTGGGACAGAGAGCCTTAAGGAAGATAAGGGGAGGGTACTGTACACAGGGAAAACCACAGTGCAGTGGGACAGGGATCCTTAAGGAAGTTAAGGGGAGGGTACTGTACACAGGGAGAACCACAGTGCAGTGGGACAGGGAGCCTTAAGGAAGATAAGAAAACCACAGTGCAGTGGGACAGGGAGCCTTAAGGAAGATAAGGGGAGGGAACTGTACATAGGTAAAACCACAGTGCAGTGGGACACGGAGCCTTAAGGAAGTTAAGGGGAGGGTACTGTACATAGGTAAAACCACAGTGCAGTGGGACAGGGAGCCTTAAGGAAGTTAAGGGGAGGGTACTGTACACAGGGAGAACCACAGTGCAGTGGGACAGGGAGCCTTAAGGAAGATAAGTGGACGGTACTGTACACATGGAAAACCACAGTGCAGTGGGACAGGGAGCCTTAAGGAAGATAAGGGGAGGGTACTGTATATAGGTAAAACCACAGTGCAGTGTGACAGGGAGCCTTAAGGAAGATAAGTGGACGGTACTGTACACATGGAAAACCACAGGGCAGTGGGACAGGGAGCCTTAAGGAAGATAAGTGGACGGTACTGTACACATGGAAAACCCCAGTGCAGTGGGACAGGGAGCCTTAAGGAAGTTAAGTGGATGTTACTGTATATAGGTAAAACCACAGTGCAGTGGGACACGGAGCCTTAAGGAAGTTACGGGGAGGGTACTGTACATAGGTAAAACCACAGTGCAGTGGGACAGGGATACTTAAGGAAGATAAGGGGAGGGTACTGTACACAGGGAAAACCACAGTGCAGTGGGACAGGGAGCCTTAAGGAAGATAAGTGGAGGGTACTGTACACAGGGAAAACCACAGTGCAGTGGGACAGGAAGCTTTAAGGAAGTTAAGTGGAGGGAACTGTACACAGGGAAAACCACAGTGCAGTGGGACAGGGAGCCTTAAGGAAGATAAGGGGAGGGTACTGTACACAGGGAAAACCACAGTGCAGTGGTACAGGGAGCCTTAAGGAAGATAAGGGGAGGGTACAGTTCATAAGGAAAACCACAGTGCAGTGGGACAGGGAGCCTTAAGGAAGTTAACTGGAGGGAACTGTACACAGGGAAAACACAGTGCAGTGGGACAGGGAGCCTTAAGGAAGTTAAGTGGATGTTACTGTATATATGTAAAACCACAGTGCAGTGGGACAGGGAGCCTTAAGGAAGATAAGTGGATGGTACTGTACATAGGGAAAACCACAGTGCAGTGGGACAGGGAGCCTTAAGGAAGTTAAGAGGATGTTACTGTATATAGGTAAAACCACAGTGCAGTGGGACAGGGAGCCTCAAGGAAGATAAGGGGAGGGTACTGTACATAGGTAAAACCACAGTGCAGTGGGACAGGGAGACTCAAGGAAGTTAAGGGGAGGGTACTGTATATAGGGAAAACCACAGTGCAGTGGGACAGGGAGCCTTGAATTAAGGAAGTTAAGGGAAGGGTACTGTACATAGGGAAAACCACAGTGCAGTGGGACAGGGAGCCTTAAGGAAGTTAAGTGGATGTTACTGTATATAGGTAAAACCACAGTGCAGTGGGACAGGGATACTTAAAGAAGATAAGTGGAAGGTACTGTACACAGGGAAAACCACAGTGCAGTGGGACAGGGAGCCTTAAGGAAGTTAAGTGGATGTTACTGAATATAGGTAAAACCACAGTGCAGTGGGACAGGAATACTTAAAGAAGATAAGTGGAAGGTACTGTACACAGGGAAAACCACAGTGCAGTGGGACAGGGAGCATTAAGGAAGATAAGTGGACGGTACTGTACATAGGGAAAACCACAGTGCAGTGGGACAGGGAGCCTTGAATTAAGGAAGTTAAGGGAAGGGTACTGTATATAGGGAAAACCACAGTGCAGTGGGACAGGGAGCCTTGAATTAAGGAAGTTAAGGGAAGGGTACTGTATATAGGGAAAACCACAGTACAGTGGGACAGGGAGCCTTAAGGAAGTTAAGTGGATGTTACTGTATATAGGTAAAACCACAGTGCAGTGGGACACGGAGCCTTCAGGAACATATTCTCCTGCTCCACTAAATTTCGTACAGACAGATATCCATGTACCAATTTGTAACTCAGCATATATGTCTTGTGTTATATTCAAATAATTTGTCACATGAAACTTGAATTCATAATTAATGCTCATCATAAAATTTATGTGAAACAAGTGTTACACAAATGTGAAGTAATCTACAGCAATGTGGTTTATTTATTTAGTGTCAATAAGTACACATCAATAAAAACATAACGGGTCCAATAACTGGTGGTCCTACCATAGTTTTTATTAACGCACATCAAAGTTAATATGTGCAAGTGCTAGCGTTAAACTCAAAGATAGCATGTTTACACTTAAACTAGAGATGGTCGATATAGCACCACTACAAAGTAGAGGATGCCTCCGAGTTTCACCAGCAGGACAGAAAGTCAGTACCAGCAGGTTGTTTGTTGGGTGAAAAACGCTAATTAAGTTCTTTTCTTTTGCTTGTTTGTTTTATAATTTTAAAAGTCAAAGAAATTTGTGGAACAAATAGCAGTCTTTTATAACAGCAGAACTAATATAAATTGCATTCAGATGCAAGTGGTGGTAAAGAGCATGGGTTCTTGTCTGGTGTGGAGGATGAGAAAGTTTCTAGCTACATTCTGTAACCTTCAAACACCTAATCTAACAAGCATTACACTTTTACTGATTCAAACAAATCCATCTGACTTGTGTTAGTTTCAAATGCATTTTCCCTAAATATTGAAGTCATAAAACATAAAACAGATCTTGGTATTGAATAATTCATAGGTATTTTTTTTATCAATCTATTTGGCTGCAGATTAGAGGCCTGCAGTATAACTGATCATTTAGCACTAGGTGATGAACATAACACATGTCTAAGTTTACATCTAAGTGATGGGCCTTTTGCAAAATGTTACATCACTGTCGGAGCTAGTTATGTTTTTGTCACAGCAGCTTCTGTTCTCTGGGTGTAAACAACACAGCTATCACTGTGTAAATAAACAGTCGATCTATCACATTCCTTAGTGCACAACACAAATCAGTCACACAACGTCACTCAGTCCACAACACAAATTCAGTCACACAATGTCACTCAGTCCAAAACACAAATTAAGTCACACAATGTCACTCAGTCCAAAACGCAAATCAGTCACACAATGTCACTCATTCCAAAACACAAATCAGTCACACAAGGTCACTCAGTCCAAAACACAAATTAAGTCACCCAATGTCACTCAGTCCAAAACCCAAATCAGTCACACAATGTCACTCAGTCCACAACACAAATTAAGTCACACAATGTCACTCAGGCCAAAACACAAAGCAGTCCCACAATGTCACTCAGTCCAAAACATAAATCAGTCACCCAATGTCACTCAGTCCAAAACCCAAATCAGTCACACAATGTCACTCAGACACAGGCAGTCAGTTACATGGTCACTCAGACACAGGCAGTCAGTTACACAATGTCACACAGACACAGGCATTCAGTCATACACTGTCACAAAGCCACAGCCAGTCAGTCACACAATGTCACAAAGACACAGGCAGTCAGTCACACAATGTCACTCAGGCACACAATGTCACACAGACACAGACAGTCAGTCATACAATGTCACTCAGACAGAGGCAGTCAGTCACACAACACAAATTCAGTCACACAATGTCCCTCAGTCCAAACCACAAATTAAGTCACACAATGTCACTAAGTCCAAAACACAAATCAGTCACTCAATGTCACTCAGTCCCAAACACAAATCAGTCACACAATGACACTCAGTCCAAAACACAAATCAGTCACACAATGTCATTCAGTCCACAACACAAAACAGTCACACAATGTCACTCAGTCAGAGGCAGTCAGTCACACAATGTCACTCAGTCACACAATGTCACACAGACACAGGCAGTCAGTCACAGAATGTCACACAGACACAGGCAGTCAGTCACACAATGTCACACAGACACAGGCAACCAGTAACACAATGTCACAGGCAGTCAGTCACACAATGTCACACAGACACAGGCAGTCAGTCACACAATGTCAAACAGACACAGGCAGTAGGTCACACAATGTCACTCAGTCCACAACACAAATCAGTCACACAATGTCACACAGACACAGGCAGTCAGTAACACAATGTCACTCAGTCACAGGCAGTCAGTCACATGGTCACTCAGTCACACAATGTCACACAGACACAGGCAGTCAGTCACACAATGACACACAGACACAGGCAGACAGTCACATGGTCACTCAGTCACACAATGTCACACAGACACAGGCACTCAGTCACACAATGTCAAACAGACACAGGCAGTCAGTCACACAATGTCAAACAGACACAGGCAGTCAGTCACACAATGTCATACAGACACAGGCAGTCAGTAACACAATGTCACCGGCAGTGAGTCACACAATGTCACACAGACACAGGCAGTAGGTCACACAATGACACTCAGTCTACAACACAAATCAGTCACACAATGTCAAACAGACACAGGCAGTCAGTCACACAATGTCACACATTCACAGGCAGTCAGTCACACAATGTCACTCAGTCCAAAACACAAATCAGTCACACAATGTCATTCAGTCCACAACACAAAACAGTCACACAATGTCACTCAGTCAGAGGCAGTCAGTCACACAATGTCACTCAGACACAGGCAGTCAGTCACACAATGTCAGACAGACACAGGCAGTCAGTAACACAATGTCACCGGCAGTGAGTCACACAATGTCACACAGACACAGGCAGTAAGTCACACAATGTCACACATTCACAGGCAGTCAGTCACACAATGTCACTCAGACACAGGCAGTCAGTCACACAATGTCTCACAGACACAGGCAGTCAGTAACACAATGTCACAGGCAGTCAATCACACAATGTCACACAGACACAGGCAGTCAGTCAAACAATGTCACAGACATAGGCAGTAGGTCACACAATGTCACTCAGTCCACAGCACAAATCAGTCACACAATGTCACACAGACACAGGCAATCAGTAACACAATGTCACAGGCAGTCAGTCACACAATGTCACACAGACACAGGCAGTCAGTCACATGGTCACTCAGACACAGGCAGTCAGTTACATGGTCACTCAGACACAGAGACACAGGCAGTCAGTCACACAATGTCACACAGACACAGGCAGTAGGTCACACAATGACACTCAGTCTACAACACAAATCAGTCACACAATGTCAAACAGACACAGGCAGTCAGTCACACAATGTCACTCAGACACAGGCAGTCAGTCACACAGACACAGGCAGTCGGTCACACAATGACACTCAGTCTACAACACAAATCAGTCACACAATGTCACACATTCACAGGCAGTCAGTCACACAATGTCACTCAGTCACAGGCAGTCAGTCACACAATGTCACTCAGTCACACAATGTCACACAGCCACAGGCAGTCAGTCACACAATGTCACACAGACACAGGTAGTCAGTCACACAATGTCACACAGACACAGGCAGGCAGTCATACAATGTCACTCAGACACAGGCAGACAGCCACACAATGTCACACAGACACAGGCAGTCAGTCATACAATGTCACTCAGACAGAGGCAGTCAGTCACACAATGTCACTCAGACACAGGTAGTCAGTCACACAATGTCACACAGACAAAGGCAGTCAGTCACACAATGTCACACAGACACAGGCAGTCAGTCACACAATGTCACACAGACACAGGCAGTCCGTCACATGGTCAGCCAGACACAGGCAGTCAATCACATGGTCACTCAGACACAGGCAGTCAGTCACACAATGACACACAGACACAGGCAGTCCGTCACACGGTCAGCCAGACACAGGCAGTCAGTCAGACACAGGCAGTCAGTCAGACACAGGCAGACAGTCATACAATGTCACTCAGACAGAGGCAGTTAGTCACACAATGTCACTCAGACAAAGGTAGTCAGTCACAAAATGTCACTCAGACACAGGTAGTCAGTCATACAATGTCACACAGACAAAGGCAGTCAGTCACACACTGTCCCACAGACACAGGCAGTCAGTCAGACACAGGCAGTCAGTCAGACACAGGCACTCAGTTACATGGTCACTCAGAAACAGGCAGTCAGTTACATGGTCCCTCAGACACAGGCAGTCAATCACATCACAGGCAGTCAGTCACATGGTCACTCAGACAAAGGCAACCAGTCACATGATTACTCAGACAGTAACACAATGTCACAGGCAGTCAATCACACAATGCCACACAGACACAGGCAGTCCGTCACATGGTTAGCCAGACACAGGCAGTCAGTTACAGGGTCACTCAGACACAGGCACTCAATCACATGGACACTCAGACACAGGCAGTCTATCACATGGTCACTCAGACAGGCAGTCAGTCACAGAATGTCACACAGACAAAGGAAGTCAGTCACACGATGTCACACAGACACAGGCAGTCCGTCACATGGTTAGCCAGACACAGGCAGTCAGTTACACAATGTCACACAGACACCGGCAGTCCGTCACATGGTCAGTCAGACACAGGCAGTCAAACACATGGTCACTCAGACCCAGGCAGTCAATCACATGGTCCCTCAGACACAGGCAGTCAATAACATGGTCACTCAGACACATCCATTCAGACACATGGTCAGTCAGACACAGGCAGTCAATCTCATGGTCACTCAGACACAGGAAGTCAGTTACATGGTCACTCAGAAACAGGCAGTCAGTTACATGGTCACTCAGACACAACCATTCAGACACATGGTCAGTCAGACACAGACAGTCAGTCACATGGCCACCAACACAGACAGTCAGTCACATGGCCACTCAGACACAAGGTCACTCAGACAAAGGCAACCAGTCACATGATTACTCAGACACAGGCAGTCAATCACATGGTCACCCAGACACAGGCAGTCAGTCACACCTATCTCCCAGTGTAACACAACATATTCTACACAAAGAACAGTATGGTATGATGTATCTGGTGTAACCCCTTCCCTTTTTCTTGTGTAGACATACCACATCTGATAGTGATGGGATACCCGATGCCATCTGTTCTAATGCTGCAGGAGTTAATAGATCACTTCCAAGATGAATCTGAGCAGGATCTGGTTCAGCAGAATGTTTGATCCCTGGTGACACTGATTTTGCTTGTCTATGTGTGGCCTTAGACCCACTAGATAACAGTTGTTGGATGACGTCAACAGACTGCGTATCCCCACCCCCCTGGTATATGTCCATGAGATCACTTCTCCCCCCTCGTGGGGACTTTTTGCCCTCCCCTCCATGGGGTTTTGAGCGCTTTGCCTCGCCCTTGCCACCTTGGGCTTTTCTGGAGATTTTGGGGTCCTCAGCCACATTGGACAACTGGCTTAAGTCAGACCCCGCAGGGTCCACCCACTGTTGACGTTCAATATCCTCCACCATGGAGCTTGATGACATGATCTGGCGCAGCAGGGGCGGAAAGTTATCCTCCGACGATGGCTGACTAGTCATGTGACGCTCTGCATCGGTCACTGACATTGACCTGGTATAAAATAATCCTATATTTAGGAAGCATCTATTTTCCATAAAAGCCACACAATTAAAAGTCAAGAAAAGTATAAATTACTTTATGTTCCTCTTAAAATTCATTTGTCAAAATTACAGGTTTTGGGGATGTTCTTAGAAATAACCAAAATGCTTTGAGGAGGTTGTCAACTGAACACCATTGGAAATGTCAACATAATTTACCTGAGGAACTATGTTTTTAGGATTTAGTCAGAATAAAATGTGAAAGTGATACAGTTTGGAAAATTGGTCAGAAGTTGCTTGTGGAAATAACACCTTTGAGGACAATTCACAAACTTCCATGTGGAACTGAGGTGTCTTGTGGATGTCGTCAGAATATATGTATGAAAATGAAATTTACACGTGAAATGCAGATGTTCAAGGGGAAGTTGCCTAAATTTACCTTTGGGAATGACATATTTTGGGGATGTTGTCAAAATTGATATGTGAAAATTAAATAAGATGGTTTAGAAATATCCTAAAAACTTACCTGTGGAACCCTGATGTTTTAGGGATGTTCGGCATTTCCGCCTGCTGAGTCTGCTGCAGACTTGCAGTTCTAAATAACGTCTCTAGAGTGAGGGTGGCTGTGGGTGTGGTCGCAGGCTGGCTTTGATCTGTCAATGGTGAATATTAACTAATTAAACACCTGATAAACATTCAATAATTGATGAATTTTCAGTATTTTTACCAGTAATTAAAGACAGCTACTCATGAAATAAAAAGATATTCTAATACGTAAGGATCCTAGAACCACTGCCAACAGCTGTAACCAAGTATTGTGTTTTCCAGCCTGACTACAGGTTTGATAGATCACTAACCCCGAGCTTCATACTGCTGAACCATCGCTCTAACCCACTGAGATACCTGGTTGACAGAAGTGTCCTAACCCACTGAGATACCTGGTTGACAGAAGTGTCCTGGCCCCATTGTTCTACAGTTATATCCAACCGGAAGGGGGAAATTAATGTTTCTAGGAAAAAAACAGTGCAGTGGGACAGGGATCCTTAAGTGGTTACTATTATACCCAATGGTGTTGTGGTTCTATACCATGGGACAGGGATCCTTAAGTGGTTACTATTATACCTAATTGTGTTGTGGTTCTATACCATGGGACAGGGTTCCTTAAGTGGTCACTATTATACCTAATAGTGTTGTGGTTCTATACCATGGGACAGGGATCCTTAAGTGGTCACTATTATACCAATGGTGTTGTGGTTCTATACCATGGGAAAGGGATCCTTAAGTGGTCACTATTATACCCAATGGTGTTGTGGTTCTATATCATGGGACAGGGATCCTTAAGTGGTTACTATTATACCTAATGGTGTTGTGGTTCTATACCATGGGACAGGGATCCTTAAGTGGTCATTATTATACCCAATGGTGTTGTGGGTCTATCCCATGGGACAGGGATCCTTAAGTGGTCACTATTATACCTAATGGTGTTGTGGTTCTATACCATGGGACAGGTTCCCTAAGTGGTTACTATTATACCCAATGGTGTTGTGGGTCTATACCATGGGACAGGGATCCTTAAGTGGTCACTATTATACCAATGGTGTTGTTGTTCTATACCATGGGAAAGGGATCCTTAAGTGGTCACTATTATACCCAATGGAGTTGTGGTTCTATACTATGGGACAGGGATCTTTAAGTTGTCACTATTATACCCTATGGTGTTGAGGTTCTATACTATGGGACAGGGATCTTTAAGTGTCACTTTTATACCCTATGGTGTTGTGGTTCTATTCTATGGGACAGGGATCTTTAAGTTGTCACTATTATTCCCTATGGTGTTGTGGTTCTATACTATGGGACAGGGATCCTTAAGTGGTCATTATTATACCCAATGGTGTTGTGCTTCTATACCATGGGACAGGGATCCTTAAGTGGTCACTATTATACCTAATGGTGTTGTGGTTCTATACCATGGGACAGGTTCCTTAAGTGGTTACTATTATACCCAATGGTGTTGTGGTTCTATACCATAGGACAGGGATCCTTAAGTGGTTACTATTATACATAATGGTGTTGTGGTTCTATATCATGCATTACTAATGCAGACAAACTTAATAGAGCCTTGTAAAACTTTACCATAGCTTATCAGCAATTACCAAACACAATACAGGACCACAATGGTTGTTTTTTTGTTTTTTTACCTGTATCTTCCTCTTCCATTGCTGCCCCAGGAATCTTGAGGGGTTTTGGTTTGATGAGGTTTGAGGCCTTGGTGGCTGATGCGTTAGGATTGTCAATAAATGGCTTGGGATCCACTCCTGGAACTTTGCACTAGAAATAGTCAGTGTTAAATGATATCAATATTGTTTCAATTTGCTTGGACCATAAAGCTGGAACGAACATGTATCATATATAGATCTCATAACTGTGTCATCTGTGAATCTGTCCATAAATTTCCCCCATGTATACATGTAGTTATGAACTAACAAATGTGATGTCCAAGCACAGATAAAAGGATTGATTCGAGATGAATATTTTTATATGATTTGTCAACAAATTTGTACTTTCTGCAAATTCTTGGCGGTTTAATTAAAAATACAACACATTAAAAGCTGTGGATAGAGACTATAGGACAGGGTAGCAGCTGTGGATAGACTGTGGGACAGGGTAGCAGCTGTGGATAGAGACTCTAGGACAGGGTAGAAGCTGTGGATAGAGACTATGGGACAGGGTAGCAGCTGTGGATAGAGACTATAGGACAGGGTAGCAGCTGTGGATAGACTGTGGGACAAGGTAGCAGCTATGGATAGAGATTATAGGACAGGGTAGCAGCTGTGGATAGAGACTATAGGACAGGGTAGCAGCTGTGGATAGAGACTATAGGACAGGGGAGCAGCTGTGGATAGACTGTGGGACAAGGGAGCAGCTATGGATAGAGATTATAGGACAGGGTAGAAGCTGTGGATAGAGACTATGGGACAAGGTAGCAGCTGTGGATAGAGACTATAGGACAGGGTAGCAGCTGTGGAGAGAGACTATGGGACAAGGTAGCAGCTGTGGATAGACTGTGGGACAGGGTAGAACCTGTAGATAGAGACTATGGGTCAAGGTAGCAGCTATGGATAGAGACTGTGGGACAGGGTAGAACCTGTAGATAGAGACTATAGGACAGGGTAGAAGCTGTGGATAGACTGTGGGACAGGGTAGAAGCTGTGGTTAGAGACTGTGGGACAGGGTAGAACCTGTAGATAGAGAGTATAGGACAGGGTAGAAGCTGTGGATAGACTGTGGGACAAGGTAGCAGCTGTGGATAGAGGCTGTGGGACAAGGTAGCAGCTGTGGATAGAGACTGTGGGACAGGGTAGAAGCTGTGGATAGACTGTGGGACAGGGTAGCAGCTGTGGATAGAGACTGTGGGACAAGGTAGCAGCTGAGGATAGAGACTGTGGGACAGGGTAGAAGCTGTGGATAGGGGCAGCAGCTATGGAAAGAGACTATAGGACAGGGTAGCAGCTATGGATAGAGGCTGTGGGACAGGGTAGAACCTGTAGATAGAGACTGTGGGACAGGGTAGCAGCTATGGATAGAGACTGCGGGACAGGGTAGCAGCTATGGATAGAGACTATAGGACAGGGTAGCAGCTATGGAAAGAGACTATAGGACAGGGTAGCAGCTGTGGATAGAGACTGTGGGACAAGGTAGCAGCTATGGATAGAGACTGTGGGACAAGGTAGAAGCTGTGGATAGAGACTGTGGGACAGGGTAGCAGCTATGGATAGAGACTGTGGGACAAGGTAGAAGCTGTGGATAGAGACTGTGGGACAGGGCAGCAGCTATGGATAGAGACTGCGGGACAGGGGAGCAGCTATGGATAGAGACTATAGGACAGGGTAGCAGCTGTGGATAGAGACTGTGGGACAGGGTAGAACATGTAGATAGAGACTATGGAACAAGGTAGCAGCTGTGGATAGAGACTGTGGGACAGGGTAGCAGCTGTGGATAGAGGCTGTTTGACAGGGTAGCAGCTGAGGATAGAGACTGTGGGACAGGGTAGCAGCTATGGATAGAGACTATGGGACAGGGTAGCAGCTGTGGATAGAGACTGTGGGACAGGGTAGAAGCTGTGGATAGAGACTATATAGAGACTGTGGGACAGGGTAGCAGCTGTGGATAGAGACTGCGGGACAGGGTAGAACATGTAGATAGAGACTATGGGACAAGGTAGCAGCTATGGATAGAGACTATAGGACAGGGTAGAAGTTGTGAATAGAGACTGTGGGACAGGGTAGCAGCTGTGGATAGAGACTATGGGACAGGGTAGAACCTGTAGATAGAGACTGTGGGGCAGGGTAGAAGCTGTGGATAGAGACTATGGGACAAGCTATGGATAGAGACTGTGGGACAGGGTAGAACCCGTAGATAGAGACTGTGGGGCAGGGTAGAACATGTGGAAAGAGACTTGGGACAGGGTAGAACATGCGGATAGAGACTGTGGGACAGGGTAGAACATGTGGATAGAGACTGTGGGACAGGGTAGAACATGTGGATAGAGACTGTGGGACAGGGTAGCAGCTGTGGCTAGAGACTATGGGACAGGGTAGAACCTGAAGATAGAGACTGTGGGACAGGGTAGAACCCGTAGATAGAGACTGTGGGGCAGGGTAGAACATGTGGAAAGAGACTTGGGACAGGGTAGAACATGCGGATAGAGACTGTGGGACAGGGTAGAACCCGTAGATAGAGACTGTGGGGCAGGGTAGAACATGTGGAAAGAGACTTGGGACAGGGTAGAACATGCGGATAGACAGTGGGACAAGGTAGAAGCTGTGGATAGAGGCTGTAAGGGAGCAGCTATGGATAGAGACTGTGGGACAGGGTAGCAGCTGTGGCTAGAGACTATGGGACAGGGTAGAACCTGAAGATAGAGACTGTGGGACAGGGTAGAAGATAGAGACTATAGGACAGGGTAGCAGCTATGAATAGAGACTATGGGACAGGGTAGCAGCTATGGATAGAGACTATGGGACAGGGGAGCAGCTGTGGATAGAGACTATGGGACAGGGTAGAATCTGTAGATAGAGACTGTGGGACAGGGTAGAACATGTGGATAGAGACTGTGGGACAGGGTAGAGCCTGTGGATAGAGACTGTGGGACAGGGAAGAAGTAGAACCTGTGGATAGAGACTGTGGGGCAGGGTAGAAGCTGTGGATAGACTGTGGGACAGGGAAGAACCTGTAGATAGAGACTGTGGGGCAGGGTAGAAGCTGTGGATAGACTGTGGGACAGGGAAGAACCTGTAGATAGAGGAGACTGTGGGACAGGGTAGAACCTGTGGATAGTGGATAGAGACTATAGGACAGGGTAGAAGCTGTGGATAGACTGTGGGACAGGGTAGAACCTGTAGATAGAAACTGTGGGACAGGGTAGAACCTGTAGATAGAGACTGTGGGACAGGGTAGAAGCTGTGGATAGACTGTGGGACAGGGTAGAACCTGTGGATAGAGGCTGTGGGACAGGGTAGAACCTGTGGATAGAGGCTGTGGAACAGAGAAGAAGCTGTGGATAGAGGCTGTGGGACAGGGTAGAAGCTCTGGTTAGAGACAGTGGGACAGGGTAGAAGCTGCGGTTAAAGACTGTGGGACAGGGTAGAACCTGGGGTTAGAGACTGTTGGACAGGGTAGAAGATGCGAATAGAGTCTGTGGGACAGAGAAGAAGCTGTGGATAGAGACTGTGGGTAAGGGTAGAAGCTGTGGATAGAGACTGTGGGACAGGGAAGATCATGTAGATAGAGACTGTGGGACAGGGTAGAAGCTGTGGATAGAGACTATGGGACAAGGTAGCAGCTATGGATAGAGACTATAGGACAGGGTAGAAGCTGTGAATAGACAGTGGGACAGGGTAGAAGCTGTGGATAGAGGCTGTGGGACAGGGTAGAACCTGTAGATAGAGACTATGGGACAAGGTAGCAGCTATGGATAGAGACTATATGACAGGGTAGAAGCTGTGGATAGACTGTGGGACAGGGTAGAAGCTGTGGATAGAAACAGTGGGACAGGGTAGAACCTGTAGATAGAGACTGTGGGACAGGGTAGAAGCTGTGGATAGAGGCTGTGGGACAGGGTAGAAGCTGTGGATAGACTGTGGGACAGGGTAGAACCTGTGGATAGAGGCTATGGGACAGGGTAGAACCTGTGGATAGAGGCTGTGGAACAGAGAAGAAGCTGTGGATAGAGACTGTGGGACAGGGTAGAAGCTGTGGTTAGAGACAATGGGACAGGGTAGAAGCTGCGGTTAGAGACTGTGTGACAGGGTAGAACCTGGGGTTAGAGACTGTTGGACAGGGTAGAAGATGCGAATAGAGGCTGTGGGACAGAGAAGAAGCTGTGGATAGAGACTGTGGGACAGGGAAGAACATGTAGATAGAGACTGTGGGACAGGGTAGAACCTGTGGTTAGAGACAGTGGGACAGGGTAGAAGCTGCGGTCAGAGACCGTGGGTAAGGGTAGAAGCTGTGGTTAGAGACTGTGGGACAGGGTAGAAGCTGTGGTTAGAGACTGTGGGACAGGGAAGAACCTGTAGATAGAGACTGTGGGACAGGGTAGAACATTTGGATAGAGACTGTGGGACAGGGTAGAACATGTGGATAGAGACTGTGGGACAGGGAAGAAGCTGTGGATAGAGACTGTGGAACAGGATAGAACCTGTAGATAGAGACTGTGGGGCAGGGTAGAACATGTGGAAAGAGACTTGGGACAGGGTAGAACATGCGGATAGAGACTGTGGGACAGGGTAGAACATGTGGAAAGAGACTGTGGGACAGGGAAGAAGCTGTGGATAGAGACTGTGGGACAGGTTAGAACCTGTGGAAAGAAGCTGTTGATGGAAGCTGTGCGTAGAAATTGAGGATTAAAGCTGAAGGTGGAAGTTTTTAGTAGAATGTGCGATATAGATGTTGATGGAAACTGTGGTTGAAAGCTGTGCGTAGAAATTAAGGGTAGAATTTGTACACAAAAAAAAAGTGAATTGCTCACCTTGTCATATTCATGCTGTGCCTTGGACAAGAGCTGCATTATGTCCACATTTTTGTTACCCATGACGAGGGCAGGAATTATGGGTCGGTCAGCCTTTGGAGAAGTTGTGTTCCTGGCTCCACTCTTAGCCTTCTGGCTATCAATCACCTGCTGCAGGAAGCTGTAAAAGGCATTTTTTATAAGGGAATGATTCATATAGGGGAGATAATTATGGTTATGACAAAACTGAGATAGCTCAGGACAATCCTCAGGCAGAGTTGACCAAGTAATGTCCAGGATCACCTGAGTTGATCTTAACCAAATTTTAAGATGTCACTGAAATATTTATCATAAAAAAATACATTTTATACTAGGAGCTTCATCCTAAGCTGTAACACATTTTCTAATTTGCACAATAATTCTATAATTCAATGTATACAGGGGTTTTATTTGCAGTAGTTTTATTTTTAAAATGACTTATGGAAACTACAATTTAAAAAAAAACATAGCCCAAACTTAACATTTTCTAGCATATATATGTGAAAATATTACTGATGAATATTAAAAGCTGTATACAGTAATTAATGACAATATAATTTATGACTTAAGCTCCAGAATATCATACCCTACTTATCTTCCACCATAAAATTATCACAACTCTATAATCGAACAAGTACAATAATGTAAGATGATAAAGGGGGATAATTCTAAAATCTGGTACAGTACTTGTTTACGAAAGTGAAGGGCTATCATAAAAGGAAGGGTCAATTCGCTTAAATGATAAACTAATAAATTATTTAGCATTAAATAACAAACAGGTTGTTGGATACCTGTATAGTGTAGGTGTTAAATCAAGGGAGGTCACTATGAAATCCTCAATTCTTACATCTTACTTTCATGGATAGCTTCATTATGTTATTTTTCCAGGAGCTAATACTGACAGTACTCATTTGTGCAATGCAATTTAAGTTTCTATATTTTCTGTTTAATCTAAGAAAAAGTCGTTGTTCTGCTGTTTATATGTTAAAGCATGTAATCCAAAAATTTGGTTACAGAAGAACTCTTACAGAAATGTATATTTGGTTACAGAAGAACTCTTACAAAAATGTATATTTGGTTACAGAAGAACTCTTACAAAAATGTATATTTGGTTACAGAAGAACTCTCACAGAAATGTATATTTGGTTACAGAAGAACTCTTATAGAAATGTATATTTGGTTACAGAAGAACTCTTACAGAAATGTATATTTGGTTACAGAAGAACTCTTACAGAAATGTGTATTCGGTTACAGAAGAACTCTTACAGAAATGTATATTTGGTTACAGAAGAACTCTTACAGAAATGTATATTTGGTTACAGAAGAACTCTTACAGAAATGTGTATTTGGTTACAGAAGAACTCTTATAGAAATGTATATTTGTTGTCATATGAAATATATATTGAAATGAAAACCAACTTTTTTCAGCGAAATTTTGGTCAATAACTGCCATGCCAGCATTAAAGTAGTGAAGCCTGTTTGATAACTAACAAACATTGTACTCTTGTTTTATAATCTTAACTGGAGGCTGCTCAGTGCATTCTACTTGGTCGGATTTATAGGCCTGTTTACACTACCTGTTCATCAGCTGACCAATCCGAGTGCATTCTTCTTTGTCATAAAACCAGATCCCATATATAGCTGGAAGAGTAAAAAACGAATATTTATCACTTAAACAAGAATAAACAAAATGTAATAACTCCAACAGGACTCGTAAATCTAGATTTATTGGTCAAATTAAATTCCTTATTAAACCCCTTCCCCTCATCACTGCTAGTGTAATTAAACTTGATCTGTTTATTTCCTACTGAACCTTGACCCCTTATTACTCCTGGTATGAACCTTGACCACTCATTACTACTGATGTGAACCTTGACCCCTTATTACTCCTGATATGAACCTTGACCCCTTATTTCTAATGATGTGAACCTTAGTTGACCCCTCATTTCTAATGAAGTGAACCTTGACCCCTCATTCCTAATGAAGGGTAACCTTGACCCTTGAATCCTCCGGATGTGAATTTTGACCCCTTATTCCTCCTGATATGAACCTTGACCCCTCATTCCTACTGATTACCTTGACCCACTAGTTCTTGCTGATGTAAATCTTGACCACTCTAATCTCCTGAAGTAAGACCTCTTATCCCTGCTGACGTATCTTTGACACCTAATACCTGCTGATGTAAACCTTGACCGCTCTAACCTCCTGAAGTAAGACCCCTTCTCCCTGCTGACGCATCTTTGAGACCTAATACCTGCTGATGTTAACCTTGACCGCTCTAACCTCCTGAAGTAAGACCCCTTATCCCTGCTGACTTATCTTTGACCTCTGATACTTTCTGATGTAAACCTTGACCTCTCTAACCTCCTGAAGTAAGACCCATTATCCCTGCTGACATAACTTTGACCTCTAATACCTGCTGATGTAATCCTTGACCCTTCAGTTCTCTTGATGTAAACCCTGGCCCCCACAATCTTAGGGATGTAACCTTGACCTGTTTTTCTACTGATGTATCTTTGACCTTTATTCCTGCTGACATAATATGCTGGCCCTCAATCCTGGTGATGATAACTGGACCCTTCAAAATCTAACTGGTATCTCTAAAATTTAGTTGAATTAAGTTTCTCCTTTCCTTTTTGTGTCTGATGAACTTTCTTCAAACTTAAACGTAATTAAAATCCTGATTGAATAGTGTCTTTCACCCCTGATTTGAGTTATGTGATTTATAGAAAGAGCGTTCTATAGAAGCTGGCAGGGGGTAGGACAAAACCCCAACTTCTAGTACACGCCACCCAAATAATGCCAAAACTCTGGTGGTTTTTGTAGACTTTACAACGCTGTCAACATTTATAGGTACACCAGATCAGTCCCGGGCATTATGTAATACTGCCAGCTCGGCTGACTGGGGAAAGTTAATGCTGCAATCAGCTGGATACACATCTCCAAACCATCATCATCAGAGCCCCTCTAATGAGGAGGTGCTACCCATGCTCACTGGCGCTGTACCAGATAAAACATATTACCATGCCTTGTTGTCCTTCGATTAACATCCACAAACACGTGTAAAGATGCAGAAGTGTAAAAAATATCAGGGAATGTGAAAACAACCTGTCAATGGAGATAAAAACATGGTAATGCAGGAAAAACATTAAAACAATTTTCCTATGCTGAGGACTTATCTTTCAAGGTTAATTTATCCCACAGATCATAATCTAGATGAGATCCAGCAACTCAGACTCAGTATCAGTTTAGTCAACATTATAGATCTAACATTTCTACACCTAGTCGCCACAGAACATAGTCTAATTGAGATCCAACTCAAGACTCCATACCACAGTTTTTACACCTGCACTCCACAGATCATAGTCTAGATGAGATCCAGCAACTCAGACTCCATATCACAGTTTAGTCAACATTATAGATCTAACATTTCTACATCTAGACTCCACAGATGGGTAAGGCGTCTGACATTCTGCTACCACTAGCCCTCCATCTATGTGTCGCAGGTTCGAGGCCCACGTTGGGCAGTCACCAGTTACTGGCCATAGATCACTGGTTTTTTTATCCGGGAACTTTGGCTTTCCTCCATCACCAAATTCTGGCAGTCCTCAAATGACCACAACTGTTAATAGGATGTATTATGACTCCACAGATCACAGTCCAGATGAGATCATTACAGTTAAGTCAACATTATAGATCTAACATTTCTACACCCACACTCCACAGATCATAGTCTAGATGAGATCATTACAGTTTAGTCAACATTATAGATCTAACATTTCTACACCCAGACTCCACAGATCATCGTCTAGATGAGATCATTACAGTTTAGTCAACATTATAGATCTAACATTTCTACAACTAGACTCCACAGATCATAGTCTAGATCAGATCATTACAGTTAAGTCAACATTATAGATCTCGATCACATTTCCACTTCAAGACTCCCCGCACAGGATATTGTCTAAATGAGACATTTTTTCTTTCTTTTCAACCTACCTTTTACTACCAAGCCTAGTAAGTCTTGTATCAGCTTAGGGCCTGCTATGGCAAGTCTTGTATCATCTAATGGCCTGCTATTGTCAGTCTTGTATCATTATATGGCCTGCTATGGTCAGTCTTATACCATCTAAGGGCCTGCTATGGTCAGTCTTGTATCAGCTAAGGGCCTGTTACGGTCAGTCTTGTATCATCTAAGGGCCTGTTATGGTCAGTCTTGTATCAGTTAAGGGCCTGCTATGTTTAGTCTTGTATCAGCTAAGGGCCTGCAATGGTCAGTCTTGTATCATCTAAGGGCCTGTTACGGTCAGTCTTGTATCATCTAAGGGCCTGTTATGGTCAGTCTTGTATCAGTTAAGGGCCTGCTATGTTTAGTCTTGTATCAGCTAAGGGCCTGCTATGGTCAGTCTTGTGTCATCTAAGGGCCTGTAACGGTCAGTCTTGTATCATCTAAGGCCTGCTATTGTTAGTCTTGTATTAGCTAAGGGCCTGCTATAGTCAGTCTTGTATCATCAAAGGGCCTGTTATAGTCAGTCTTGTATCACTTAAGGGCCTGCTATGGTCAGTCTTGTATCATCTAAGGGTCTGCTATGTTTAGTCTTGTATCATCTAAGGGCCTGCTATTGTCAGTCTTGTATCATCTAAGGTCCTGTTACGGTCAGTCTTGTATCATCTAAGGGCCTGCTATCGCCAGTCTTGTATCATTTAAGGGCCTGCTATGGTCAGTCTTGTATCATCTAAGGGCATGCTATGGTTAGTCTTGTATCATCTAAGGGCCTGCTATGGTCAGTCTTGTATCATCTAAGGGTCTGCTATGTTTAGTCTTGTATCAGCTAAGGGCCTGCTATGTTTAGTCTTGTATCAGCTAAGGACCTGCTATGTTTAGTCTTGTATCATCTAAGGGCCAGTTATAGTCAGTCTTGTATCATCTAAGGGCCTGTTAAAGTCAGTCTTGTATCATTTAAGGGCCTGCTATGGTCAGTCTTGTATCATCTAAGGGCCTGCTATGTTTAGTCTTTTATCATCTAAGTGCCTGTTACGGTCAGTCATGTATCAGCTAAGGGCCTGCTATGTTTAGTCTTGTATCAGCTAAGGACCTGCTATGTTTAGTCTTGTATCATCTAAGGGCCTGCTATGTTTAGTCTTTTATCATCTAAGGGCCTGTTACGGTCAGTCTTGTATCAGCTAAGGGCCTGCTATGTTTAGTCTTGTATCATCTAAGGGCCTGCTATGGTCAGTCTTGAAACATCTAAGGGCCTGTTACGGTCAGTCTTGTATCATCTAAGGGCCTGCCATGGTTAGTCTTGTATCATCTAAGGGCCAGTTATAGTCAGTCTTGTATCATTTAAGGGCCTGCTATAGTCAGTCTTGTATCAGCTAAGGGCCTGCTATGTTTAGTCTTGTATCATCTAAGGGCCAGTTATAGTCAGTCTTGTATCATTTAAGGGCCTGCTATAGTCAGTCTTGTATCAGCTCAGGGCCTGCTATGTTTAGTCTTGTATCAGCTAAGGGCCTGCTATAGTCAGTCTTGTATCATCAAAGGGCCTGTTATAGTCAGTCTTGTATCACTTATGGGCCTGCTATGGTCAGTCTTGTATCATCTAAGGGTCTGCTTTGTTTAGTCTTGTATCATCTAAGGGCCTGCTATTGTCAGTCTTGTATCATCTAAGGGCCTGTTATGTTTAGTCTTGTATCAGCTAAGGGCCTGCTATGGTTAGTCTTGTATCATCTAAGGGCCTGCTATGGTCAGTCTTGTATCATCTAAGGGTCTGCTTTGTTTAGTCTTGTATCATCTAAGGGCCTGCCATGTTTAGTCTCGAATCATGTAAGGGCCAGTTATAGTCAGTCTTGTATCATCTAAGGGCCTGCCATGTTTAGTCTTGAATCATGTAAGGGCCAGTTATAGTCAGTCTTGTATCATTTAAGGGCCTGCTATAGTCAGTCTTGTATCAGCTAAGGGCCTGCCATGTTTAGTCTTGTATCATCTAAGGGCCTGCCATGTTTAGTCTTGAATCATGTAAGGGCCAGTTATAGTCAGTCTTGTATCATTTAAGGGCCTGCTATAGTCAGTCTTGTATCATCTAAGGGCCTGTTATAGTCAGTCTTGTATCATCTAAGGGCCTGTTATGTTTAGTCTTGTATCAGCTAAGGGCCTGCTATTGTCAGTCTTGTATCATCTAAGGGCCTGCTATGGTTAGTCTTGTATCATCTAAGGGCCTGCTATGTTTAGTCTTGTATCAGCTAAGGGCCTGCAATGGTCAGTCTTGTATCATCTAAGGGCCTGTTATAGTCAGTCTTGTATCATCTAAGGGCCTGCTATTGTTAGTCTTGTTTCCTCAAAGGGCCTGTTATAGTCAGTCTTGTATCATCTAAGGGCCTGTTATCGATTGTGTTGTATCAGCTATGGGCCTGTTATGATCAGTCATGTATCAGCTAAGGGCCTGCTATGGGCAGTCTTGTATCATCTAAGGGCCTGCTATTGTTAATCTTGTTTCATCTAAGGGCCTGTTACGGTCAGTCTTGTATCAGCTAAGGGCCTGCTATGGGAAGTCTTGTATCATCTAAGGGCCTGCTATGGACAGTCTTGTATCATTTAAGGGCCTGCTATGGTCAGTCTTGTATCATCTAAGGGCCTGTTATAGTCAGTCTTGCATCATCTAAGGGCCTGCTATTGTTAGTCTTGTTTCCTCTAAGGGCCTGTTATAGTCAGTCTTGTATCATCTAAGGGCCTGTTATTGATTGTGTTGTATCAGCTATGGGCCTGTTATGATCAGTCATGTATCAGCTAAGGGCCTGCTATGGTCAGTCTTGTATCATTTAAGGGCCTGCTATTGTTAATCTTGTTTCATCTAAGGGCCTGTTACGGTCAGTCTTGTATCATCTAAGAGCCTGCTATGGTCAGTCTTGTATCAGCTAAGGGCCTGTTACGGTCAGTCTTGTGTCATCTAAGAGCCTGTTACGGTCAGTCTTGTATCATCTAACGGCCTGCTATGGTCAGTCGTGTATCAGCTAAGGGCCTGCTATGGTTAGTCTTGTATCATCTAAGGGCCTGTTACGGTCAGTCTTGTGTCATCTAAGAGCCTGTTACGGTCAGTCTTGTATCATCTAAGAGCCTGTTACGGTCAGTCTTGTATCATCTAAGGGCCTGTTACGGTCAGTCTTGTATCATCTAAGGGCCTGCTATGGTTAGTATTGTATCAGCTAAGGACCTGCTATGTTTAGTCTTGTATCATCTAAGGGCCTGTTATTGATTGTGCTGTATCAGCTAAGGAATTGCTATGGTTTGTCTCTTAACAGCTAAAGGCCTGCTAAGTTAAGTCTTGTATCAGCTAAGGTTTTGCGTTGGCTAGGGTCTTGCTAGGGTTTATCTTGTATCAGCTAAGGGCATGCTAGAGTTTGTCTTTTATTAGCTGAGGGCTTGCTACAGTTCATCTTTTAATACCTGAGGGTTTGCTATGGTTTGCCTCATATCAGCTAAGGGGCTGCTAGAGTTTGTCTTGTGTAAACTTTCTGTCTGATACGGTTTGACATGTAGTCTGGTAGCTGGAGGCTGACTAGAACAAATACCCCACAGACAGTACAAACAGCGGTATTACATCACTCTGCCACAGCATCCAACAATCTACTCAAGTCCAGAAATAGAAGCGACCTAAATTGACATTTAACAGAAAGAAATATAAAATGTTAAGAGGAAAATGATCAGCTACATTCCCATATGAATAGAGAGATGAGACAAGTTGATTAACAGTATTGTAAGTTAGTGGAAGCCCCTTACTTCCTTCAAAGCCTCCATTGTTTACAGCAGTGTAGCAGCCTGGCTTGTGTTTGTTGTAATGCCCCGTCTTTCAGGAACGCATTACCAATATTAACACTCTAATGTACGTGTCATAATTGTTACCACCAAAAAAAGATTTCAACTCCAATGCTAGACTTGCATGAGTCCCTGGAATCAAAATATCTTGAGTAAGACATATAAAGATGATTTTNTTTTTTTTTTTTTTTTTTTTTTTTTTTTTTTTTTTTTTTATAAATCACTCCCTTCAAAAACCTTGTTATCATATAGCATACACAAGCATTGTAGGTTTCTCAAACTATCCCCTAGAACAAACTACAGAAATGTTACTACTGCCTAATTTGGAACAATCCGAGCCAAACTTCATATCACCCTAATCAAAATCGCACCCCTCATAATCCACTTCTCAGACAATACCAAAGAGAAAAAGTCCAGTCGTGGTACAAAGATGCGAAAATAAAAAAAAACAATCGTATGTAAAGGAATAAATTTTTGAAATGGTGTTATTGGTATGCAGGCCATTGAAGAACTCAAGTTATAGGTATGTAGACAAAAGTGTTAGGGGATATGTGCTGGCTCCCTAGGGATGTGGTGTCCACTTCAGACCAGATCTGCCGTCATCGCTACAGTCTCTGTGGTGGCTGAAACTGCCATCACCTCCATCTCAACTACACAAATGCACACAATGTTCTTCCAGTGATCTAGTTTTAAAGATCCCTGTTCCAATGCACTGTTTTCCCCCCTATATACAGTAATGTCCCCTTTATTTTGTGTTGGATAAAACTGTACTTCTAAATGGTACTGTAGCACAGTTGTGTCAGGACACTTCCATTTGACCAGGTAGCTTATCGGCTACAGTGGCAGCATAACAATCTGAAGTCAGGGGTTCAAATCCCGGTCTAGTCTACCTGCAGTTTTACACTCAGAATAATGTTGCTGATCACATTTTGTTTATTTATCTTTATAATTTTTCAAAAAATGTCCTGCTTGGTTTTCTTTCAGAAATGATTGATCAAACGTATAGTCATGCCAGAAAGCCAGCAAAGCTACAGGTTTTGGCAGTGGTACAGGGATCCTTAATAAGAGAACCTTTGCAGTTTGTATAAGAAAACTTAAAACTAGTATGGTTAGTGTAAAGCTCCTGATCTAACTGCTACATGTGTATTATAACAATAATAACAATTACAGGTTCTTATATACCGCTTTATCACAACCTAGCTCGGAGTTCGTCTCAGAGCGGTTCACAAAGTATTATCTGTGGTTATAGGATCTTTGCAACCAGCCAATATCTTACTCAAATCCCTGGGGAGCATACAGCGGGTGCTGCCATTTTGGCGCTCACAGCTAGCATTCAACAATTCTAGCACTGCCCAACCACATACTCATTTACAGCTGGTGCTGCCATTTTGGCGCTCACAGCTAGCATTCAACAGTTCTAGCACTGCCCAACCACATACTCATTTACAGCTGAGTAGACTGGAACAAGCGGAGTAAAGTATCTTGCTCAAGGATACAACACAGTGCTGTGACGTGCCTTGAACCGACAATCCTTCGGTCATGAGCCCAGCGTCCTACCACTGGACTATTGTGCCTCATAAATATTGATGTCACAGCTTTAAAAACTGGGTGTCGAAGTAATTGCAGTCTTAAAGGGCTAAACTGGAAATATTAGAGTATAAATGTCAATGACAGGTAGTTACAGGGATGTCAGACTGAGAAAGGGATGAAGAGACATTGGATATCACCCAGGCCAGTAAGAAAATTAATTTGTATGCAAATGAGCAAGGAAAGCAGAGAAATGGCAACGAGGATTCAAACCTAGGACTTGAGGTTACTAATTGATTGAGCTAGCTGGTCATAAGACTACAGGTTACTAATTGATTGAGCTAGCTGGTCATAGGACTTGATGTTACTAATTGATTGAGCTAGCTGGTCACAGGACTTGAGGTTACTAATTGATTGAGCTAGCTGGTCATAGGACTTGAGGTTACTAATTGATTGAGCTAGCTGGTCATATGACTACAGGTTACCTAATGATTGAGCTAGCTGGTCATAGGACTAAAGGTTACCAAGTGATTGAGCTAGCTGGTCATAGGACTACAGGTTACTAATTGATTGAGCTAGCTGGTCATAGGACTTGATGTTACTAATTGATTGAGCTAGCTGGTCATAGGACTACAGGTTACTTATTGATTGAGTTAACTGGTCATAGGACTTGATGTTACTAATTGATTGAGCTAGCTGGTCATAGGACTTGATGTTACTCATTGATTGAGTTAACTGGTCATAGGACTTCAGGTTACTAATTGACTGAGCTAGCTGGTCATAGGACTTGAGGTTACTAATTTATTGAGCTAGCTGGTCATAGGACTACAGGTTACTAATTGACTGAGCTAGCTGGTCATAGGACTTGAGGTTACCAAGTGATTGAGCTAGCTGGTCATAGGACTACAGGTTACTAATTGACTGAGCTAGCTGGTCATAGGACCACAGGTTACTAATTGATTGAGCTAGCTGGTCATAGGACTACAGGTCACTAATTGATTGAGCTAGCTAGTCATAGGAATAGTCCTGGCCAAAAAAATCTACAGTTACATCCGTGCGGTTTTTAAGAGGGAGATTACTGTATATAGGAATAAGACTAAGTGCGTTGGGGTGGGGATCCTTAACATTCAACCCAGGGCAGAACTCAAAGTTGTAATAAACACAATATTTGCTACATAATACAGTACATAATATAGTTATGTATCATCTCTTGAACTATTGGTTGAAATTTTTCACATCTTTGATCCATTTGGCCTTGAATGCAAGTCAAGGTCATTTATTTAGGGAAACTTTATAGAACTCCATCCCAGGTACTTTATGGCCAAATATCAGGACCCTGGATCTTTCAGCTTTCAAGAAGTTGTTAAAAGAAACAAGAGGCCCATGGGCCTTAACGGTCACCTGATATATTTATACAGAGAGTTGATTTTGTTTTTAACATGAACAGAAATATTATTCAAAGTGACAAAAAACAATAAAACCACCTTACTCAATATCTAGCATACAGATTTCAGACTAAAAAGGATTTGAAACTAGCACCTCTGATTCTTAACAAGGAAAATGAAGAAATTTTAGCACACTGACTCCTTTGAGCCC
>NW_018408623.1:1444725-1449532 GCF_002113885.1 Mizuhopecten yessoensis | reverse complement strand
TTTTGTTGACCTTTGTCCATGGAAGGTCCCTGCAAAATTTCATTGAAATTGGTTCAGGGGTTTTGGAGAAGAAGTCGAAAATGTAAATTGTTTACGGACGCACGACGGACGACGACGGACAAAAGGCGATCGCAATAGGTCACTTGAGACTTTGTCTCAGGTGACCTAAAAAGTTGATGGACAGATGGATGGAAGACAGACACTGCAACATCACATAAGCTCACAGGCACTTGGAGCCAGGTGAGCTTAGAACACGATGTAACTGTAACTCCGGTGAGACTTGTACAGATTTTACAACATGTTGTTGCGATGTTTTTGAGATGAATATTTCATGTCATTAATGAACATTACCTTTGGCCTTTGTTTGAGAAGTATTTGGGTTACAGGAGCAGACTTTATCAAGGAGTCAGATAAATAAAGCAGTGTTACAGTCAGCACAGGTAGACAGTACATGTCACACAGCTCACAGCTTTACAGCCATAGCTGTGACATGTACAGCCTGTTTCTCTCGCCTATCTATAATTGCTACACTTGTACCTGTAAGGCTGGTTAAACTGTCTTACATTATTTAAGAAAGATCAGTTGGTGCTGCATCATCCTATGTCTCACCAAAATAATTCCCGTGAATGAAGAAAGGCGTGTAGGCTCAGTTTACTGGTCATGGCCCATATGCCATAATAAGTGTGTACATTCTACCACAAGACAATGTGCCACCCAGACTACTCAATAGATACTAGTAGACAGGATTGTGTGGTTCTTCTCAGTGGTGCCACACACTATATCTCATCAAACTTTGAACACGCCTACACCTGATACGTGTTATATACAAAGTCAATTTCAATCAAATCTCACTACATCTGCTATAAACACTACAAAATATTCTCTAGAACTTGAACCATTTAGTGATCATATCACACATTATGAAATTTGTCATGTCTTGCATAAAACATACATGTACATTCAATTATAAAAAATGCCTTCATGACCACACCCATTTTTGGCTACCGATGGCTTCGATTGACAAGAGAGACAGCTTCCCTCATATTAAAAATTAAAGACAACATCTCCTTATCCAACTGACTGTGCTCATGCCCAAGTTATATTGTACTCCCATCATATTTACTAAATATAGCTCAAAACAGCCCCTTCATGCTGCCACACCCACCTTGATTGGCCCTTCCTGTAAACACACAAACCTTACAATCACACCCACCTCAGATAGCCCTTCCTGCCATCACACCCACCTCAGATAGCCCTTCCTGCCATCACCCCCCCCTCAGATAGCCCTCCCTGCCATCACACCCACCTCAGATAGCCCTTCCTGCCATCACACCCACCTCAGATAGCCCTTCCTGCCATCACACCCAACTCAAATAGCCCTTCCTGCTGCTGCACCCACTTTAGACAGCTCTTCTTGCTGTCAAACACACCTTAAACAGCCCTCCCTGTTGTCACACCCACCTAAGACAGCCCCTATTGCTGCCAAACCCATTTAACCACCAACCACACCCACCTTAGATGGCCCTTCCTGTTCCCTACCCAACTTACCACAAAACCTATCTTAGATGGCCCTTTCTATTGCCACACCCACCTTACCACCACATCCACCTTACCACCACACCCACCTAAGACAGCCCTTCCTGTTGCCACACCCACCTTACCACCACACCCACCTAAGACAGCCCTTCCTGTTGCCACACCCACTTACCACCACACCGACCTAAGACAACCCTTCCAGTTGCCACACCCACTTACCACCACACCCACCTATGACAGCTCTTCCTGTTGCCACACCCACTTACCACCACACCCACCTAAGACAGTCCTTTCTGTTGCCACACCCACTTACCACCAAACCCACCTAAGACAGCCCTTCCTGTTGCCACACCCACCTTACCACCACACCCACCTAAGACAGCCCTTCCTGTTGCCACACCCACCTTACCACCACACCCCCCTAAGACAGCCCTTCCTGTTGCCACACCCACCTTACCACCACACCCACCTAAGACAGCCCTTCCTGTTGCCACATCAAACTAAAACAGCCCTTCCTGTTACCACATCCACATTACCACCACACCCAACTTACCACCACACTCACCTTACCACCACACCCACCTTACCACCACATCCACCTTACCACCACAGCCACCTTACCACCACAGCCACCTTACCACCACACTCACCTTACCACCACACTCACCTTACCACCACACCCACCTTACCACCACACTCACCTTACCACCACACCCACCTTATCACCACCATCACACACACATGGCCACTCTCACCTTACCACCACACCCACCTTACCACCACACCCACCTTATCACCACCATCACACACACATGGCCACTCTCACCTTACCACCACACCCACCTTACCACCACACCCACCTTACCACCACCATCACACACACATGGCCACTCTCACCTTACCACCACACCCACCTTACCACCACACCCATCTTACCACCACACCCACCTTACCACCACCATCACACACACATGGCCACTCTCACCTTACCACCACACCCACCTTACCACCACACCCATCTTACCACCACACCCACCTTACCACCACCATCACACACACATGGCCACTCTCACCTTACCACCACACCCACCTTACCACCACACCCATCTTACCACCACACCCACCTTATCACCACCATCACACACACATGGCCACTCTCACCTTACCACCACACCCACCTTACCCACCACCATCACACACATATGGCCACTCTCACCTTTAGCATTCCTGTAGAGGAGGAATGGGTCCTGCTGCTGAAACTCTAGCTCCTTGCTGATTGGTTCAATGAGATTCTTGAGGCCCAGGCGATTCAGGATCATGAAGCCATGAATTGGGGCAGCTGACCTACAATGGAGTAACAAGGCAAACTTTAAAACAAACATTCATTTTAACTGTTCATATCTATACTTCATCATAAGTGAATTACATAGTACTTATAAGTAATGAAAACTCTTGTTTGGGAAATTTGTAGGAAACCTTTTTCTTCATATGTCTTGCTTTTCATCTAATGCTCCGAAATAACATGTAATTGACATGAACCTGAAGACATTATCAATACCATTTTTTTTTATGCTTGCTTCAGTCTCCAACATTTTCCACAGCAGTTGGAACTTTTATCTTCAGGCTCATCAAGTACAGACTTTCAACGATTCAATCATTACTTATTCCTTTCTATCAACAGAATCTCCAAATTTTGTCAGTCATATTTATGATAATTTTTGTTTCTCAAAGAAAATAATTCATTCTCATATGTTTGCTTAGAATCATTAGATTCTCACAAAAGAAATCTGTTACGTATTCATAAGTCCTGTAAAAGTGCAATACTTATATAATCATATTACAGTAATTGCATTATACCTAATACTTTCAAGGGGGATTCAACGATTAGCAAAGCCATACACTAGTTCTCCAGCTGAATTTGTGTAATTTCTCATAAAGGAATGGAACTTATAAATAAGTATACAAAACCCCTGATAATGAAATAAGTTCTTTTTGAGAAATACAGGTATGGCATATTTATTACAATCTGACGCAAATAAGGAACAATCATCGACAAACACATAGATAGAAAACTTCTCCATCATCCTATTTACAAATAGCATCACATAAAGCACTGACACATGATCTGAACCGAGGTATGATTGCTTTTACCAGTGTATAGTTTCATATAGACGCAATGATTTTATGATTAAGTTACATTGTAGTACGTCAGAAAAGGAATTGGAGTTTATCCAACACAGGCATGCCTTTGCTACCCCACCCGTTTGTATCGTTACCGCTGTATGCTCCTGTTTTACAATTTTATGTGTTATATTGTGTAATATACTAATGTAACGCAGTACAAACAGACATAAGGTTTAAACATCGAGGCCACTCCAAACATCTTTTGCAGTAATCAACCTTGAAACTTTTTTCGATTCTGACGCTGGTCTTTCGACAGGGGAGGTAATTTGTAATGTGTACACTCAATATCATTCTTCTAATCAATATATCTTGGCTTCAATTAAACTGCACCTCACATTAAAGGTCGGATGTTATTGTTAGACAGAGGTCAAATGGAGTCCCCCAGCTGCCATCTAACCACCATGTGTCACAATAGACAATATATAGATATGTTTTATTACATGTGAGAGCCATGAAATATCCTTGTTACTTGTTATCAAGAGGACAACCTGCTGCATGAAAACTTACTGATGAAAAAGAGTTCGCTGTACAAAGAACATATTCATTGATTTCTAACAGAAACAGATCATGACCTACTTTCATATCATATTAATTCCTCTTTTTCAAATATTTCTTTGTCCTGTCACAGGCTGGGAATGATATTACACATAGTAATGGCCTCTAACATTTCAGTGATGAACTCTTTTATCATATTATTCAACGCACATTTATCAATATTTTGAAAATTAGAAATTGTTCTAATTTTGTAAATAATCACTTGCAATTTAGTCAAAGAGTATAATTAAAAAAAAATATTCCAGATAAATCCCTGATAAGATCAGATTTTATAGAAGGAACCCAAATAAAATATACCTTTATAGCAAAATATTTCCCTAAGGTATTTTCTTGCTTGTAGTCAGACCCTTACCAAAATGTATGATCTGGATTGTATAATCAGTTATTCCTCCAGAAGAAAGGTTTTACAATTACACATGAAGCTTGAGAGGCTCCAGAAAACCCCAAATTCAGTGACAGTACCACAAAGTATAGGAACTTAAGGACAGTACCACAAAGTATAGACACTTCAGGACAGTACCACAAAGTATAG